>NC_091320.1:38257089-38299589 GCF_038502225.1 Cherax quadricarinatus | reverse complement strand
GATAACGGATGAGCCGCTCGTCCAGGCAACCAACACGCTCTAACATTGTGAATCACTACAGTGGTTCAGGCTGCGTAATACTACTGCCCAAAGACCTGGTGGTTTCTGCTTGTCAACATCCCACAGAGACTCATTGCTTCACGTCTACAAGTTTGAAACTGAGAAAAAGAGTTGCCAAACCAGCTCAGGTGACCAGTTGGTAGTTGACTTGCAGGAGCTACCGTTTGTTGTGATAGACATCAGAGGAATGTTTACTCGAGATAGTGGCGTCTTACCTACCCAGTCCATCACTCCAGGGAAACTCTCCTGTATCAATATGTAAGTTACCAGAATTAAATGACTGGCAACTAAGGTGAGGAATTTGGTGAGGGCGAGGCAGCTGGTGAGGGCGAGGCAGGAGGTGGCTTAAGAGCTCCCAGGGAGGAAAATGTGAAGGTCGTGGGAGCTGAGGTAATAAGATTTTTGCAAATGTCAAGTCCTTTTATCTTATGACACATTTACCGTAAATTAGTGATTCTATTGGGGCATTTTGTAATTGTCAAATCATTAGTGTAACTAGACATGCAAAAGTTACGAAATCAGTCTAGACTTTAGACAACTCCTTTGAGTCATTTAGTCAAGAACCATGATATCTAACATGCATATGACGGAAAGATAAATATACAGTTAATGAGAGCGATTAAACATATATAATAAAGTTAACCTGGCAGTAAGTCTTGGGTCGTGACGGACTGGAGAGGTCAGTATCTGGACTACGTCAAACTGGACAACGTGAATTATGTCAATTTAGGTTATGAGATGCTAAAAGAATTTCCAGGCCACGAAGGATAGTTTCTCGACTCCGAAAATAATAGTACAGCAGCATAGTATATCAAATGAATGTAAATATAACACACAGTGCTGATTATAGCATCGCTGTGTGAAGAAGCTTCGTTGACCAGGGACTTGATCAATACCATCAAATGCTCTAGCTCGCATTGTGTGTTTTATTTGCAACTGAAAAAGAAATCAAAGAAATAAAAGGCCTGACACTAGCTCAGTCCAGTCAAACATTTTGAAATCAAGGAAACTAACAATTCTTATTTTTTTCATGGATGGAAGAGTCTGAGAGATGGTTTTCAAAAAGATGAAAGGATGACATACGGTGCTTAAACGCCATGGAAGGGACTGAGGATGGTCCTTACCACTATGAAAGGGACTGAGGATGGTCCTTACCACTATGAAAGGGACTGAGGATGGTCCTTACCACTATGAAAGGGACTGAGGATGGTCCTTACCACTATGAAAGGGTCTAAGGGATGATGCTTATCAAAATGGAAGGGTCAGAGGAAGCTCTGTACTCAAGAATAGCATTTCAAGTGAAAGTGTTGACTTGGTAATGTATTGCAGAGCGGAGAGCTTGCATAATGTTGGAAGAGCATTAAGCCTGACAAAACTGCTATATGGAGCAAGTGATAGTGGTTTTGACTGCCGTGGTTTTGCAGTGGTGGTGACAGCTGTGGTGTGGTAGTAGTGGTAACTGGCGTCTTGAGGCTTCTGTGATGTGTGTAGTAGTAATAATGGAGACTGTTGTCGTCATCATTATTACTCTCTACATTTCTGGCTATGCATGTGGTTCCCAGCTCTTAGTAATAATTGTGATTACGTATAACCAATAGGTTTATCTTGGTCATATCTGATATTTTCACCAGGATGTGTATCACTCCTTTCATTATTCTCTTACTCCCGAGAAAATATATGCTACAATAAGGTGGCTGGAATAATTCGCAACATCCCACAATATAGAAAATGAAATTTAGATGACATTTTGGATCGTTTCGAACCATTGAGAATAGCATTTCTATTGTTATTATTCGTTACAAGTGTTCATACTTCAGTACAGGTTGTAATCGCTTAAAAAAATTCACCAACGTTTTATACAAAATGTTGAACCACACTTATCATTGTTTCCCATTTCCCATCTGTGGAACCTACTATATGTTTCGTCTTCCCAGTGATTTTAATATCCGGTTGTTCCAACAATATTAGTCACTTTTACTCTAAAATATTTTATTTTAACCAAACAAAAAAAAATCGTAAATTTAGTAAAAAAATGGAGATTTCCAAAATGTTACACAACGCCTCAAAAAAATGTGAAAATTTTCATTTAATATATTACGATTTTGCTCAAATATTTTATCCTGACACTTGCTGCTTGTTGAGGCATCTACTACCTGCTTGCAGGTGGTGCGGGTAGCAGTGTAGCCAGGTCTTTGTCGGGATATGACGGAAGTTGTGTGTTGGTAAGTTAGACTGTAGTCAGAGATGTGTGGTTATGTGAGTACATAGCCAGGCCTGAGTGGGACAGTATAATACGAGCTACAGGGTTTGTTACAGTATAACTAGTGGTCCGTGCGTATGTCAGAATAGACAGAGCTGTGTGGGGGTATGTCACTGTAAACAGACCTGTGTGGGTAAGTGATAATTCTGCCCTACAAGGTTTGTGGTTTGGAAACCATACACGCACATACAAGGCTATTAGTGAGCAACACTTTACACCAGCGCCTCTCAGTACCTCTCAGTAATTCTCAGCACTTCTCAGAATCTTTCAGCACAAACTCTCAGCACTTTCCAGTAGCCCCTAGACTCTTCTAGCATCTCTCACGCCTCTCAGCACCTCTCATAAACCTCTCACACTCATCCCAGCACCTTTCACGCACCTCCAAGCATCGCACACACCTCACAGATCTCTCACACCCTCAGCACCTCTCTCATATCCCACCTCTTTTTACACACATCCGATCACCTTTTACGCTTCTCAGCACCTCTCATCAACCTCCCAGCATCTGTCACCAACCTTCCAGTATCTCAATCCTCCCAGCACTTCTCACACACTTCCCAGTATCTCTCACAAACCTCTCAACACCTCTCACATACCGCACTTTACACTGAGTCATCTTTTGTGCACTATATACACCAAAAATAACTAAATGCACAAACTCTCAGCACTTTCCAGTAGCCCCTAGACTCTTCTAGCATCTCTCACGCCTCTCAGCACCTCTCATAAACCTCTCACACTCATCCCAGCACCTTTCACGCACCTCCAAGCATCGCACACACCTCACAGATCTCTCACACCCTCAGCACCTCTCTCATATCCCACCTCTTTTTACACACATCCGATCACCTTTTACGCTTCTCAGCACCTCTCATCAACCTCCCAGCATCTGTCACCAACCTTCCAGTATCTCAAACCTCCCAGCACTTCTCACACACTTCCCAGTATCTCTCACAAACCTCTCAACACCTCTCACATACCGCACTTTACACTGAGTCATCTTTTGTGCACTATATACACCAAAAATAACTAAATGTTTTGTACCGTCTGCTGAGTCTTTTACTTTCGTGGGGAGTGATTTCAGTGAGTATATTTCTTTACAAAATAATTTTCTAGGTGTAAATTATGATACATATTTCTCACTTACGTTCTGGTGAGTATAGTTCGAGGGGTTTAAGACATTCTCAGTAACTGAGATGCTTAACTGAATTTATACTGGTAATGAAGGTTCTTTGTACATTCTTCACATCAGTAATATCGCCTGTCTTAAAAGGAGCTGTTAATATAGAGCAATAATTCAACTTAGAGACAACAAGTGACTTGAAAAGTACCGCCATTGGCTTGGCATTTCTTATTTTTATAGTTGCAGTTATCCAGCTCATTATTTTCCTTGGGGCCGTGACAATAATATAGTTTTACTCTTTGAAAGTAAGATCTACTGACATCTTGAGTTTCATAACAAATTTAATCTCTGTTTATTGATTTGAGTTTTGTTTTAAATAACAAATAACAAAAAAGGCACAATACCGTGACTGGAACGATACACAAATAACCCACATGTAGAAGAGAGTCGTCGTAAGCTCCTCTCTTCTGTGTGCGGGTTATTTGTGTGTGTGTGTGTGTGTGTGTGTGTGTGTGTGTGTGTGTGTGTGTGTGTGTGTGTGTGTGTGTGTGTGTGTGTGTGTGTGTGTGAGAGAGAGAGAGAGAGTTTTGTTTTATTCTGCATTCGACAGCAGAGTGACTGAAATTTGTCCTTGTTAAATATTACATTGTAATACACTGGAAGATTTGGCTTATATCTACTTCGAGGTTCTTCTACTTTCTCAGTGAATGTCTCTATCAGCCTCTATCATACTGTCTACAAAAATTCAGTTTTATTTTAACGTTCTAGCCTTCCAGGATCTCGCCTTTAAAATAAAAAAGTAAATTCACAGCTAACCCAGAAATTGGAGCCGAAAATTAGACTTTCGGTCCATTGTAAACCACTATCAGGTCAAACCATACCACGGGCGGGGATAGAACCCGCGATCAGAGAGTCAAAATTCCAGACCGATCGCGGGTTCTATCCCCGCCCGTGGTATGGTTTGCAATCGTGTCATTACGATTTCGTGCCCTTCAAGGAAGGTTCCTTGATGTTGGTGAGGGGCTCTTGATTTAGGGAATTGGATCTGTGCTCCAGTTCCCCGAATTAAGCCTGAATGCCTTCCACATCCCCCCCCCAGGCGCTGTATAATCCTCCGGGTTTAGCGCTTCCCCCTTGATTATAATAATAATAATACGATTTCGTGAGTCACTAATCAGATTCATTTGCTACTAGATTGTGGACCGGGCTGGGCCAAGACATAGTCTCTATTCCTCTTCATTTTATGGGTTAATTTTGAACTGTTGCAGCTAAATAACAGTAAAACAGCAGATGAGCAGTGTAATCGTGGGTTCCTTTTTAGTGAAGAAGCGAAGAATGGCCTTTTGCTAGAGGCTCCATTCATCACCTCAGGCACAGCTGAGTGAAGGGTATAGACACTCTGTGTCTGTCTCTCACACACACTCACTCAATATGTTCTCGCCAAGGACGCCTGTGCTGTGATAGTGATTTATGAAAGGTAAAGTTATGTGAAGTGATACGCCTCGCTCAGTGTTGTCTACCTTACTGTTTGCTCTTCAAACATCTCTTCAGTTTGTTTAACACGATTTTTTTTACGTAAAAATGTACATTCATTTGTGAATACAGTTTTATCTACAATAATAATTATCAATATTATTATTATCAATATTGTTACTATCATTATTATTTTATGTATCTGGGTATGTTTCAGTGTTTATCTTTGCTAATGTGTGTTTGTTTCCTGACTGCGTCTCTGGTATGTCAACACAAGGTCACACAACTTGTGGAGTCTGAATGAGAAAGTATTATAATGATGACATGTTGGTAAATATAATAAAATAAACGTGAAAATCTGATGTTATTTTATCCATTTTTCAAAGCGCTTGTCTGTGCGTACATGCTTTGTGTGTACTCACCTATTTGTACTCGACTATTTGTGGTTGCAGGGGTCGATTCATAGCTCCTGACCCCGCCTCTTCACTGACTGCTACTAGGTCCTCTCTCTCCCTGCTCCATGAGCTTTATCAAACCGTCTGTGTGTGTGTGTGTGTGTGTGTGTGTGTGTGTGTGTGTGTGTGTGTGTGTGTGTGTGTGTGTGCGTGCGTGCGTGCATTTTATCACTAATTGATCTCACTCTAATTAGTATAAGACTTCAGAAGTTTCATCACAGTCCATATGCAAAAAAAAAAAAAAAAGCTTTACTTACGTGTTATTGTCTGGTAGTAATGCCATGATTAATATTAATATTAAATACTAAATTCAGCTAAACTTCATTTACATTCGGTATAAAATATGCAGACTTTGTTGGAGCTTGATCATCATGCACCATTATTCTCACTATCTGGATATCAAGCATTCCCTTTTGAAATCATAGACATTTAACGCATTTACTCTTCTACCAAAAAGGACTACCGGTGTTGTCTTGACCTACACCGCTGCCTCGACACATCAGATGAAAGAAAATTTAATAAAAATGTGCTATGTGCCGATTCATTCTATGAAATATCCGATTACTGTGCTCATTGTGCACCTTCTGAGAGTCATAACAAACACTCACTGAAGCCTCACACATCATTTTTTGGCTAACTCCCTGCGTCACTCAACAATGGTGGCAAGGCAAAACACCCGGAAAGCAGTGAAGGTGGGCTGGCAGCCTTGGGTCAACAATGGTCCGAAGAACATTTTTTAAGCTAACAAATGTGATATTGACTCTTAGGTCTTCCTTTGTCATGGTGACTCTTGAAAATCTTGATGTTCGTGAAGCTGAAGAGGTGAAAGAAGTGTCCATGAATTATGAAGCCGGTGATGAAGACCTGGAAGAGGACGCAAACTGTGGAGGAAGACGTGGAGGAGCGGAAGGGTAATAGAAGACAGAGAGGAGGATTAGGCAGGTGTGGAGGAAGAAGACACTGACTGCAGAGGTGTCTTCATTGTACAACGTCCACCACAAAGTGCCTCTATCAAGTGCTATGTGCTCCGCCACTTTAATGAAAGATATTGGAGAAAGACAAAGAGGAGGAACGTGTTGGAAAAAGAAGACATGGAGAAAGATGCTGGTGAGAGGGAAGACATGGAGGGGCAATACGCATTCATGAAAGAAAATATGGAGGCAGAGGCAAGTGGTCACGGAAGACAAGTAGGAGGAGGAGGAGGAGGAAGGTAGTGGAGGACGACACGGAGGAAGAACGTAGTGGAAGACAAGGAGGAAAAACATGTGGCGTGACTTGATAAATATTACACATTAATTTCACTCCCTATAAGTTTAAGCTAGTCTGTTATAGATGAAAATGAGTGGAGGTAATGAGAAAATTAATATAAATTATAAAAATATTGATGAGATTTTTTCTACCAGTATTTGCCAGGCAATGAATACATGGAATGAATCTCACTCTCAGTCGTTCAAGCTAATGAATTTTTATCAAGAAAATGAAAAAGATCTTCGAAGACGCACGATAACTAACGATTTATATCAAGTTTTTAATATATCATGAGGTGGATGACAACACTTGAGAATAAGGTTGATGGTAGATGAGATAAATGAAGTTTTAAAGGAGATGATGATGAAGCTGGAGATTAAAACATACGTAGCTAAGAGGAAGATGGTGGCACGAGTTCCCTCCTAAAATATGACTGGATTGTGTTGAGACAAGACTTGCATTTTAATTCTCAATGTTGGCCAACGGGGTTTTGCCGACCCGGTGCAGGAAGACACTACTAGTGAGCTCGAACAATATTTTACTGCTTGTTTGTCCGTACAGAGTCCAGATGTTCTCTTATTGATTTTTCTGTGATAAACCGCATCGTTTCCAGGCATTTTGCTATATATATATATATATATATATATATATATATATATAAATGAATGTTTTTATTTTTTTTATTATAATACGAAATAATGGTGAACATGTACAATACACGCACAGAGAAATCACACTGTATGCTATCAGGTAATAAGGCTTTTTAAGATATTTTTTTCATATATGATGACATTTTACTGATAGATCTGTTATTGCCTTCAATTTGAAACATGACAAGTTCTTCTAAGCAGAGTCTAACAGACGGCTGTGGTTACTTGTAACCTGTAGGTGAAAGGCCGTCAAACAGGAGGTTTGGTCTACTGAGACGATGATCCCAGTAAATATCTGCGGGTAAATAACAGGTTACTGAGGACAGATATGTTAACACGCATTCATCTGCATCTTATTAGCTATGATGCACGAACAGTGGATATAATATCACTTAAAGTGTCTGGGAGAGTGAAGAATGTAATCCATCACGCGCAGGGGTTACACGACTTGGGTAAAAAAAATGGGAAGTGAATACTCACGTACCTACAGTTTGGTAACCAGGAACTATGGGACGGACGGACGCACGTAGGTAACCACCCCATCATGGTGTGAGAATGCACCGCGGAAGTGGTTAACAATGCTTACTTTTTTTTAGGGCACTCCTTCGAGCAAGCGGTTTCTAGTTTATACCTCTGTTTTGGGGGCTTTGAAAGGGCGAGGATTTCTCCTCAATTGGCTTGAAAATTTCGGGGCTGTTTGACCCCGACGGGTTTAGCACTTTTACATTAATAAAATAATTTAATGGATATTGTGGAGAGCTTAGATCCGTGCTGGGAAGGAAGAAAACAATATGGTAATGAATGTTTGTATCGAGATTTATTTACTTCTGGAGTAGCATATATCATTTTTATTTAATGAAATCTATTCTTTATTATTTTTATTTGTTAATTAAGCCTAATTGCTCAATAATATTTGTACTTAATAAAGTTCACTTACTGGATAGTGAAATTCGTTTTTAATGTAATGAAGCATAGACAAAAAGATAAGGTCGGACGGTGTCCAGGTGGCTGGTTGAACCAAGACTCTGGTACATTGCTGGTTGTACCAAGAGTGGTACATTGTTGGTTGTACCAAGACTGGCACATTGTTGTAAACCACACAACAACCAAATTCTGTAAATTCAACATTGTAATCTTTATAGAGAATAAACTTTGAATTGAATTGAATTAAAGTTGGGTACATTGAACCAAATCTCTGTTGGTAGCCCAAGAAAACCGACTCGATGCCAGTAATTTCCTCTAGTGATATTACGTTAATATATCAAGGGTAATGATGCCTGTGTATGATTTGAGACCCTTGGGAACCAATGAAGCTTCAAAGGTTGTGTGTTTTACCAAAGTTTTATTATTGTGATAGTCTACGTACGCATCTGTGAGGTTAATCAGAGGAACCAGTTAATACACAGATCATGCTAACATATCTTACATTATTCACTAGAGTTATGCTAGAAGTTAATGCTAAATATTATCATGTGATAAACATAGCACAACTGGTGATTCGTAGCAGAGGAGACAAGTGGTCGCTGGGTTGATACCTTCAGCGTGTAAAAACTCAACAATAATTTACACATCATTTCCGCAGTCTGTCTAATGTCCCTTTGGTGTTCTGTTGACGTATTTTGTGTTACATAATAGTCCATAAGGCCACTGCCAACACGTCAATTATTTCCTGGTTTATTAATAGTAAAGCTTCCTAGTTGCTTGTTCCTTTTCTGTTTTTATTCTTTTCAAGCTTTTATATATTTTTCCGCCCTTCAGGGACGCTTTTTATCTAGTTCATTTTACCAGAATTAACCTGGTCGAAATTTCTGTTTGTGTGTGTGTGGGGAGGAAAGGTTGTGAAGGGTTGTGGTGAGAAGGAGAGACAGGGTCAGAAACAAGCCTTGTGGGCTGATGTGCTACTCCAAAGGAATATTTATGTCATGATTTCTGGATAGTGAAGAGAGTTAGAAGACGGTAAGATTCCACAATCTTGTGATTTGTTTTCGAGATGACACGATGACAATGTGACTGCAGGATTTACATTTATTACATTAGCTGGATTAATTTACTCTAGCTGATACTGCTTCTTGTCCGTCATAATGTGAGTTTTGTACACACCTGTCAATTCGAATATTTTTTAATATGACTGATAGCTCACTGTACCTATGAATCTTTTTCTTCACCTCTTATTACGAAGATAGGTTTATATATGTTTATGTATGTCGTGCCGAATATGTAAAACTGGTCAATTAGCAAGAACTCATTTAAAATTAAGTCCTTTCTAAAATTTTCTCTTATACGTTTAAAGATATATTTTTTTCATTAATGTTAATGTAAAAATTTATAATTTTGCTCCAAAAGAATCTTAGAAAACTTACCTAACCTTATTATAACAAGAATAACTTATTTTAGCCTAACCCAACTAAATATATTTTATATTTTTATTTACAGTAATTTAATACTAAACAAACACAGTGAAATAAAAAAATTTTTTCGTTAGGTTCAGAATGATTTGGGCGAAATTATTGCATACACAAATTTTCGCTTGTCCTATATGGCAAGATGAGAGTTGCTATTTAAGCCAAGATCGCAAGTTCTGCCTATTCGGGAATATATATATATATATATATATATATATATATATATATATATATATATATATATATATATATATATATATATATATATAATCTGGGAATCGTGATAGAAGTGTCAAAATTTGCTAAGTTTCCCTAATTAGTATATTTTACTTGTTAGTGAGACTTCATTATCTGTACATACATGCATCTTTATTTTGCAACTGATGCTCCTTGAGTTGCATTGTCAAGTGATTGGCTGTCAATTTAGCCCAGCAGAAAATTACAGGAAGCACGTAATATTTGAGAAATGTATTTTTTTTCGTCTAAATAGATATTAAGCTTTTGTAATGCCCGTATTTTTCCATGAAAAATATAAGAATCAAAGACAAAATAACAGTTGTTTGATTCTGCTAGAAGGACATTCACTCTTAGTGACTAACTGAGCACAGCTCAGACCTCTACAACTGTCCTCAAAGATTTAAGTTATACCTTGAATTAAGGAAACATTCTGGACTTCACCTTACGAAAGCAGACAAAGTAAATGCGATAGTAATTATGAACAAGGTAGATTATAGTGGAAAAACTAACATGATATTAGAAGACAGAGGAAATGACGTGCCCGTTGATTTTCCCCGGTTCTCCACTTTATGCTCCAGGTTCCCCGCTTTTCCACTTTATGCTCCAGGTTTCCCGCTTCTACACTTTATGCTCCAGGTACCCCGCTTCCCCACTTTATGCTCCAGGTTCCCCGCTTCCCCACTTTATGCTCCAGGTTCCCCGCTTCCCCCACTTTATGCTCCAGGTTCCCCGCTTCCCCCACTTTATGCTCCAGGTTCTCTTGTTATCATAGCTCCCTATTATATTGGAAATATGTTTAATGTCTCCTTTGGTTCAGTAAAACACCTCTTGAAATGGCAGCTATAACAGTTACAGATGGTTCGCCTTAGGCAATTGCTTGTTTTGTTGTAGATGTTTGGTATATTGTAACCCTATGGTAAATTAAGGAGACTTGTGGATAATAGTAAGTTAAATTATTATTATTATCAAGGGGAAGCGCTAAACCCGGAGGATTATACAGCGCCTAGGAAGAGATGTGGAAGGTATTCAGGCTTAATTCAGGGAACTGGAGCACAAATCCAATTCCCTAAATCAAGAGCCCCTCACCAACATCAAGGAACCTTCCTTGAGGGGAATAATAAGTTAAAACCCCATTATTCTTAATTACTAGACATGACCAAAATAAAAAGAGTCACAAGACAAACCATGGATCGTGTTTGAAGCATGATGGAGTGACCAGATGGTCCCTTTACTGTCTTCATCTCCATTATAATTTGCTCAGGAATGCTATTCACACATTTTTTTTTTGTTCTAGGTATTTTAACCTTTGAAACGCCTTTTTTATTACATATTTAGAATTTCTTTTTCATACTGATAAGGTAAATATATTTTTATGTAGAAGTTAAAAGTCCGTATTGATTTTAAAGAGACACTTATACTAGAAGCAGTGAAGCTTACAAGAATGAAAGAAGCACGTACAGGAGGTTGCCCTACTGAATTGCTTGAGAGGAGATCGTTTCTCGTGTTCTTCGCTCTAGAGAGTATCACGAAGGCTTCAGTGACCCTGGCCTGGCTCTATCACTGCCGTGCCTTAGATGTTTACACTTCTGATGCGGCTAGATAAAAATTCTTAACATGAACACACAGTCCTTATAGGGTTCACATGGCATGATGCTGTTTGGTCGATAAATTACATGAATGTTTCCTAGTAAGAAGGTAAATGATTGCCCACAACCTGTAGCAAATGGAAACGAATGCATTCACTTTCGATGTTTCGACATAAAGAACCGGAACGTCTTCACTGGAGGTGTCCTAAGTAAATGTATTCGCGTCCGTTTTCCATGAATATTAAAAAAAATCAGGCTACGTCTCCCGTAGAATACTAAAGATGTGAAAAAAAAAACCCATGGAGAGTGATATGATGAATGCGCTACGTAATTTACAGTGACAGGCGGGAAAAAATTTTTTCTGTGCAAACTCACAGGAAACAAACGATAACGTTCAGAATGTAAGTTGCTGGTGTACTGCTGAGAGAGACAACGATGTTGACCTTGATGCTGAACTTTAGAAACATCATGCAAATATCATGCGAATACTTTGTACCTATATTATATATATATATATATATATATATATATATATATATATATATATATATATATATATATATATATTATATATATCACTTTAATTAAATGACAGTATCAGTATTTATGACACTTTAATCTAATTAAATGACATAGAACTCAAAGATCAGGTGGAGATCGAACCCAAGGCAGGCGAGTCCTAAAATTCACTGGGAGTCTGAGGACTCACTTGCCATGGGTTCGATCCCCAGCCGTTCTATTATTTGTTTGAAATCGTGTTATTAGGGTTTCGCGAGTCATAACCAGCATGAAATTTTGACAGTTAATTGAAATACTTCAGGGTTTTATCCAGCTTAAAATAACCATAAGCATTTGTCTTCCTGCAGGAGGCGGCGGCACCGGTGGTGCAGGAGGTTCATGCAGCAACCAAGATTTCCTGACCAACTTGCTGGTGTATCAGTACCTGTCAGGCAGCATCCCTGGAGGCCAGGCAGGCGCACATCCTCAGCTTGCTGCACTACTCGGCTCTCAGGTCAGTAGTTTCCTCTGACAGTGCAGGTTAGCAACGAGTGGATATGGAAGTAGATTCAGATGTATTCAATTAGGTCATCTTTATTGAAGACGTTTCGGTCCTGGGAATTTGATTATTTCCATTATGTGAAGTGATATATAAAACTGAGTTTTTATTTTAATGTTTTAACACAAATTAATGGAGAACAGGTGCAATAATGCACAAATAAATCAATATGCATTCAGGTAATAAGGCTTCTTAATGCAATTTCTTCATTTATGATGATATTTACTGATAGATCTCTAATTACCTTTTATAAGAAACATGACAAGTTTTTCTGAGCAGAGTCTAATTAACCAGACTGTGCTTACTTGTGATCCGTAGATGAGAGGCTGTCAAACAGGAGACCTGGTCTACTGAGACGATCCCAGTAAACATCTAGTGGTAAATAACAGGTTACTAAGGACAGATATGTTAGCGTTCCTTAGGTTACACGGTGATAATAGCCCTTATATATGGGTGTGAAGCGGTGGCTTTAAATGTTAAAGAGGAGGCTGGAGGCAGTTGAGATGCCACTGATGACAGCAATGTGTAGTGTGAATATTATGGAAAAAGAAATCGAAGCATAGATCTTAGAAAATTATGTGGAGTTACAAAAGGCGTTATTCCTAGGGCTGAAAAGGGGCTGTTGAGGTGGTTCTGACATTTATAGGGGACTGAAAAAGACGCCATGATGAAAAAAAAGTGAAGAAATCATAGGTGGAAGGAAAATGTAGGGGATCATGCCTGGAAGGGTTTGAGAGACGTGAGGTAAAGGAAATTTAGTTTCCAGGGATTCAGCATCCAGCAGGTGTGTGTGTGTGTGTGTGTGTGTATGTATGTGTGTGTTTGTGTGTTAGATCAGGGTAAGTGAAGACAAGTAGTTTTAAATATTTAACCTGCTACTGGAACTTGTGCAAGGTAACATTTATGAAAGAATTCAAGGAAACCAGTCAGCCGGACTTGACTTCAAGAGATAGGAAGTACAGTACCTAAACTCTGACGAAGATGTGCGGATGTTACTGGTCGGAGGGTTATTATTTAAAGTGGGATGTCTTTCCACTTCATGTTCGCCGTATGACCCTAGTAGGTTTAGCGCTTCTTTTCTGATTATAATAATAATGCTGACTTCATGTAAGACAGATAATAATTGAATGGTTTTGCAATTTGTTTTCGGTCACCCAACCTTTGTGGAACGATTGATATGATTTTTTAAAACTGAAGACTTACTCAGCCCTGTAACAACTTCAGACAGTATTACCAAGGCTGGCTCCTCCTCAGGAAAATTAATGAATAGAAAAAGAATAATTCACAAAGATAAACACTTTATTATTTAGTAATGCAAAGATAAAACATTGAAAAAATGAATGTGTATCCTATTTGACAGAAAAATGAAATAAAAATATGACATTTGAATTCAACGCTAATATGTACAGTTATACTGGGGTGTCTGGTGGAGGTTGACACTGTCTTGTAGAAATTGTAGCCGTTACTGATGATGGGGGGGGGGGGTCCACAGGTGTTGGTGGCAACCCAATGACTAGTTCTTCACAGAGTCTATAGCCTTGAATAGTCAGTCCAGATGACAGGAACGCAGGTTCTTTACTACTACAAAGATGAGGGGTAGTGTCCTGTACAATTAATCAGGTAGGTAGATTATAAGGTGACGTCCCAAGACCGTTTTCAGTCCGTCTCTTTCAACACTTCTCGTTGGTTGGCAGGTGACCCGATCTGTCATTCCAAGCTGGAAAGAGAGACAGGTTACCCACTGCTTAAGAAATCACTCTCCATGATAAGTGCAAGATACTTAAAAAAGGTGGTGATTATCGAAAAGTCTCACGTGGAGCTTAAAACTGAAAGGACAAAGTTCATTATTGGTCAAAAGTGAAGCTTTCAACCAATATCCACTAGAATAGGAGCAGAGGCTTTTGCTTACAGTTGTGCTGGGAGCTGTGAGTCGAGTGATTACTGTTTGGCCGGAGCCCCACACGTCACCTTTCGGGGTGGGGAGAAAGGGGGGGAGGGGATAGCGGGAGCTAGACTGACCGGCAATCAAACTATCGTTACCATATACTTGCTCGCTACTCCTATCTGTTGAACTTTTCCCTCACAAAAACCTACTTTTCTTAATAGTTAAAACAAACCAAATAATATATTATTTCGCAGATTTTTTTCCACAACAATGATATGAGACTTATTATTAACTATGTTAATTTACTTATTTACGGATGTCCTTAACTCTGCAGGGTCCAGCAACGACGACGGTGACTCGGGTGTCGAAGACCGTGACAACTCTGAGTGTAGACGTCCCTCCCACCACACAGTTCACCACCTCCACTACCTCCTACGTCACCACCATCACCTCCGTCGAGTCCAAAGTGATCCCCGTTATTTTCCGCGGCTCCAAGATCACCACCACCATCACTGAGACTAACGAGGAGGTGAGGTCGCAACTGCTTGACCTTGCCAACGACTCTGAGTGACCCCTTCTGACCCTGCACTGTTACTTCTCGTCCTGGCTACCTTTGACAATCACCGAAGGATCCAGCAAGTTACCACGTAGCTTCCTCAGAGGAATCTCGACTTCGGAGTTTCTGTGACATTGAGAAACACTGCATCATGACAACCCGACATTTTTCACTAATTGACACGTCATATATTAATAACTAATCGAAGCAGATTGAGGCAACACTAAACCTTCATCAAGGTGCTCGAGTATACTGAGGTCCTGACCAGGGAGTGTGAGCAAACATCTGGGTCAGATCAGCTGTTTCTTCACTCTTCATGTTCTTTGGTACACAGGTGTGCACATGTACTGCTACACCTGCAGAACCTGGCACATATCCAGCCATATGTACACATTCGCTGACAGTGACAGGTGTATCTGTTAGGACATTCTTACTTTTTAGTGTTTCACTTCCCCTCAAGGAAGGTTCCTTGATGTTGGTGAAGGGCTCTTGATTTAGGGAATTGGATCTGTGCTCCAGTTCCCCGAATTAAGCCTGAATGCCTTCCACATCCCTCCCCCCCCCAGGCGCTGTATAATCCTCCGGGTTTAGCGCTTCCCCCTTGATTATAATAATAATAATAGTGTTTCACTTCAGCCAAATATTCGTCAGTGGTTTAGCGTACCACCAAGAATATTCACTATTGTCATCATTCACATGTGAACAGTGCAACAGTGAGACATCTGCTGACTCCAGAGGAGTATTTTGATGGTGTGTTCAAATGCAACTAAAGACTCCTTCAGATGCCCTCTCAGGAAGGCACTTAGTGTGACGGATAAACGAGAGTAAATATGTTGAAAGAGGAATAGGTAGAGTGAATGTGTGAAGACTGAGAAGTGACGAGAACGATACTAATTAAAGAAAAGTGGAATGTAGACTGAAGGGATGTGATGATGAGATTTTAGTTGAAAATCCCAAAACCATCAGATTTAGAAGAGTAGGATGGAAATGGAAAGATCAATAACAAAAAAAGGCACAATACCGTGACTGGAACGATACACAAATAACCCGCACATAAAAGAGAGAAGCTTACGACGACGTTTCGGTCCAAGTCGGACCGAAACGTCGTCGTAAGCTTCTCTTTTATGTGCGGGTTATTTGTGTATGGAAAGATCAGGAAGGGAATAAGGGAGAGGGAAAATGGTGTGAGAAAAATTAAAAATGGTGGAATAATGCAGGAGAGAGGAGAGAGCTTAAGTCTAGGGAAACATAATGTTAAGAGGGTCAAACCAAGGTGAACCAAGTGACATCTCACATCTCTATCCCTGCACCACGGTAGCAGGCAAATATTTATACGAGAATATTTACTTTAACCATAAATCGTGATAGGACCCACTGTTGCCAGAAGTCACATTTTGATTAGTATCCAGCCACATTCTAAAGACAGAAGTGAAGATTATATTTCCCTCACGTCTGTCATTGCAAACCTGAGAGTTAGCACATCCCTAAACATAACAAACTGTGTAAACATTGTAGATTAGGGTAGATATGACCCTGTGGGAGCCGAGCAGACGAAACTCCTTGCTTACATAATGTATTAAGATCAAAAAGTGTGACATCTCTGTTCGCATAAGTTGTTTGTGGATGTGTGGAGGTGCAAGGTGTGGGTATGTAATGTTACAGGATATATTTTGATACAAGGTATAGTATATGCAGTAAGATATTTTAATTGGAGGAGAGAAGCATGATGTGGAACAAAGAGGTAGGGTGCAGCAAAGAAAAAAAAATGGCTGAGAAAGATAATACTGGTTAAGTGTGTTGTGGGCAGGAAGGACTTCTGCCTCTGCGAACCTAGCGGACCTGTAAGATCCTGGTGTTGACCTGGTACTGGCGGCCGCTGACCTGTAAGGTCGACTCCACGCACTTGTGGGATAAGTAACATTTATCCTTGTCGTAATTTTTCATTTAGTTTCTCTTGAACTCACTGACTGTAGCTCCTCTTCAACTTTCTTCAATATTCAGAGATTTTTGGTATCTTTTCAGTGAGTTTATAGCTATCTGGAAAAAGCAATTAAGCTTATTTGCATAAAATTCTTCTAGTTAATGCATGAATCTAGTATAAACGATAATGGGTTAGATAATATTTGCTTCTTCATCAAGAAGATATACATTTTTTGACCTGTTCTATTCTACTCTGACCTGCCTTTGAAATTACGTTACATCTGACCTCACTTCCGACTAATTTTTAACTTCTACCCTGTCATTAATTTTCTATGTATCCTGACATGCCAAGGAGGGAGTAAGTCAAAGATAATAACACTGTTTCTCTCTTGTACGAAGTTTCTGTGTCTCCTTCTCTGGGTATGACAACTGATCTGCTTTTCATGTTTAATGTTTAAAACTCAAGAAGAAAAGCGGCGCCTTTAAAGTGATAGTAATATAAATATTACCCCGAATCTTTTCTTTAAACTGTCACTTTTGTTGCTGTCTTCCTCTTGTCTACCACTGTGATAGCATTAGTTTTTCCTTATCAACCACTTTGTTACTCTGACTTTTATCTTAATATACCGCTTAGTTACCCCAAGTCTTTTTCAATTAAAATTATATAGAATACTTACAAGAATAATAGTCATAATTATAACAAGCACAAAACCTCCAGCGACATACATCACTGAGATGGGCTGTAGGTTATTTGTTATGAATGAAAGAAGTAATGAAGGGATGGACTAAATGTTTCAACCTTTAACTGAGGTCCTCTTTATCAGAAATGTACCGTCATTTGCTGGTGAGGCACTTATTGAGAGGTCGACATACAGTCTCATTTTATTTTGCTTTGACTATTGTTCATTACATTACCAATATATATATATATATATATATATATATATATATATATATATATATATATATATATATATATATATATATATATATATATATATATATATATATATATATATATATGTATATATATATATATATATATATATATATATATATATATATATATATATATATATATATATATATATATAGTGTGTGTATAATAACCACTAAATAATTGTTTGTTGCAGGTGATCACAGCAACGGAGTACTTCACAGAGTCATCGGTGTTGCAGCCGTCCATTGTGCAGACACTACCAGTGCACATAACGCTGACAGAGACCAAGACACGAGGACTGAACGGTCACTACACTGTGTTCGACGTGACGGTCGGTGCTACATCCGTCGGCCACGAACCCATTACTACCGCCACTGTTGATCTGGATTCCCCTGGCTTAGATCTGGCCAACCTGGACCTATCGCAGTTAGATCTGACAAGTATTGCTGCAAGTTTGCAAAATTCTGATGGTGAAAATAGCCAAATGTTATCGGTACTCTCCTCGCTCCTTCAGAATTATGATGAGCAGGCATCGGATGACCCCTTTGCTCCATTCTCCTCTACCTCCAGCGGTTCCAGCAACAATAGCGGTGGTAACAAACAAAGAGAATTCAGAGGACCTCCACCTAGGAACAGAAATTTCGGGGGCACTAGATTCAGTGACAGTCAGGATTATGCGGACTATGAAGAACCAGTAGAGGAGACTCCAAAGTTCAATGTGTTACGTGGATTTACGTTAAGTGACCGAGTGGCCAGCGTGACTTCTGGCTCACCATCGACAGGCAGGGCGGCGACAGACACTCGCTACAGTAAATTCCAGAGGAAGGATAGAGTTGAAAACAACGGAATAAGTACTACAGAGTCAAGTCCTAGAGAAAGCGAGAGATTCTCCGCCTCAACCCGTCGACGCTCCTTCACTAGGACAGATGATCGACGGAGAGCTACCAAGGGCAGCAATGGTCGAGCTCCCAGTACGCGTTTTGTTCCGGCTGTTGAATCTCAGTATTTTGAAGAGGAGACAACTTCTTTTCGTCCTTTTGGCCAAAGACGTGACCGTGAAATATCAACACGCCGCCGTGGAAGCCTGGAAGAGCGTGGATCGTCATCACCTCTTCGTTCTAGGAATATGCCGCGTCCCCGTGTGACTACAAAATCGATAGCACCTATTGGTGGTTCCCGCCAGGAAGACCGATCTAAAACCACACCGCAAACCGCCGAGGCCCCAGAACCTACGCCTGCATCAGGTCTGAGTACTGTGTTAACAATGTACATTAGCGGATCAGAACCTGGGGAATTCCATACAAGAGTTAAGACAATCTATCTTAGGTCCCTCGGCTCTTCTAGAAAGAGAAGAGAGGTAGATGAACACTCTGTGACCAAAGTTTCCTCATCTACCACCTCCACTGTCACATCTGACACCACCATGATTCCTGAGATCCCTTCAGCAGCAGATCCGCAAAAGATTGTTCAGCTCCTGAAGACTTTAAATCCTAAGAAGGTGCGAGATATGCTTCACTCTTTGCAGAAATGGATTGATTTTTACAGTCAAGAAGTACTGGATGAGACTGACAACAGAATATTACCCGAGCTCACCTCTTCCCTCAGTATAGAGAGCTCAGATGTTGAAAGCAGTGCCACCACTGTCTTACCACGGCCTCCGTCAGTCATCACAGGGGCTCCACGAGCAACAGATTTATGCCCCGCTCCACCTACATTTACGACAACAGTGTACCGCACTGTAATGGTCACTTCGGGAGTAGATTTAGGTGTTTCCACAGTATAATGTTTAGAAAATTCTTCCCCCACTCCCTCCCTGGCAGGAACGGTGCCCCTCTCTGCGTGGAGCTGCCGCAGTGGGCGACTGCCGCCTGACAGGCAGGCAGCACCTCAGTAGCCTTGTGGTATTTATGAGTGATTGACTAAGCTGTACATAACTGCCTGTGTGTTCTTAGGCTGTATATATTTGTATTAAAGTTGTATGTATGCGTATGTGAGGGACCCACCCAGCTCAAATAATCCAAATGCCTCAAGGACGTCGAGGACCATGTGGGAGTGCTTTGGAGACCTGCAGATCTCTTGTGGCAATAATGTTGATGTCTCAAGCGAGATCCACTCCAGTAACTGACGTTAACGCTGAAGATCTGAGAAAATAATTGTGAAATAAAGGAAATATACTGGAAGTTCAGAAAACAAGCGTATAATTAATTTTTAATGAAAAAAGTGCAATTTGTCTGAAAACGATTTAATCCTCTCTAATACAACCTTGCTCCACACAACAACATTCATGAGCTTACATTTGTTTATATATCTTGCAAGTCTTCAAAGCACCCTTCAAGTGTCATTGTATAGAGTGCTTCCGACTAGAAAATTGTTGGAAGATATTTAGCTTATGGTATGTATCATATCATCGTTTGCAGTTACGTGAAATTAATCTACGTATGTTTAATTAATATGTATAATTACTGAAAGAATCGTGTTTTAATCATTGACTATGAAGATAATCAATGGGTGATTTTTGAAAAAGTCAACATTTTCTCTGCACAGAATAAGAATTGAAATATTGAAATATACATTTGGCCAGTCAAAAGTGCAGCAGAGATAATATTTTTTAGAATAACTATATAACCAGCATATGTGAAGGAATAACCTGCCTGTCTTGGAAGGTTTCAATATTCGGACACCACAGTGAGGGGAGCTGCATCAATAGTCCCTGGCAGATGCTGCAGCTCAGATTCATCTGTTATTTGTTAAATACTTACCAATGTATTCTCGACTTTCTTCAGTATTGTACGAGTCTTGTTGATTCTCTAGAGTCTATGATATTTAGTAACATTATATATTTTTGGAGATGTGACGTGAAAATATGTTTACTGGATATTTCTCCAGGGGCATTTTGTAGTCATTTCAAGAAATTGTCAATTAATGAAAATCTATAAGTGATATCATGGTATTTATCAGATCAGTTTTGTTCGACAAGGGTTCTGTGGCTAAGTACCTGACCTAGTCGCCAATCACATAGGCTTTTTGAATGGCTGATCTTTTATTCTGATGCATGTTACGAATCATGGCAAGCAATATTATATCATATGATGATGGCTACAGATCGTTTCATAATAGTCCATTATACCAGTAGCCTAAGGAGTGATAGTACGGCCCTTGTGATTGACAGATCATTCATTCAATTTAGTCTCTGGTGATAATAGAATAGACTATGATGGCACAGACAAAGCGTTTACCTGATTAGTCATTTAATTTAGTTCATGGTAACAAGAGCGTGTGCATTGATAGCACAGACCTTGTGTTTACCTGATCACTTTGGGTCGTGAGAGTAATGACCTGATCAGTGATTGACACACCATAAATGACTGACTGGCATATTACTCAGTCGGTCTGTGGAGTGATTGGATAAAAAATATAATTAGAGACGTACTTTATATTTCTAAAAACGTTATTAACTAACCAAAGGTTTTTCATAATATGGAGTCATATTTCAGAGTTAGTTACCACTTATGAAGCAAATATACAAAATAATAGTTTTTGTAATCGTAACGTCAAAAGAACGTAAAACAATTCGCTATTTCAATCAAATGGAAAATAAAAGTGTTCAAGACACTGTCTTTTTTAAAGAAAAATATTAATCGACAAGACAAAATTGTTTTTTGTTTATTATTTTGATTTTATGTACGAATGAATGTAATTATTTACGCTCCGTGTATTGACTAGTCGTATGTAAAGCAATTAAGAGCTTGCAATAATCAGTGAGATGATCAGAATGTTGATAAATACGCACATTTTTAATTGATTATCAACAAAGAATAACTTTCCCATAGAGGTGAGACCAAAGTGCAATAAAAAATGGTCAGTGTGATGCAAACTGATTAGTTAGAAAAATAATAATGAAAATAATCATATTGTTGAAGAAACAAAATATTCAGATTATCATTCTGGTTGCCATCGTAAATAATGGGTTTATATCACATGACACACAAGTGTTTGAAGTGACTGTCAGGAGTGTTAAAATTTGGCACAAGTGTTTCTTGAGGTGAGATTGCTACGACAAATGTGACATGAATAGTTTCAAGCTAGAAAATTGAGTGTTTAAGATGACTGTATTTGTCTGAGATGATTGTATTTGTTTATGATGACCACTTGTCTGAGATCATTGTGTTTGTCTGAGATGATTATATTTGTTTATGATGACTGCACTTGTCTGAGATCATTGTATTTGTCTGAGATGAAGAAGGGTGTCCGTCGCAGACGGCTCTATGTTGCAAGAGAAGAAAGATGAATTTGTCTAATAAGACAAAGCATTTATTTTAAATGAAGATGCAGACGTAATGACCTAACAATAGGGAACATAGAATGAAATGTTCATGTTAGCAACGTACTCAATCATTATACGAAACAGTATTAAAATACCAGTGAACTTTAAGCTTTATTTAGTGCCTGAGTACTAGTCTGTGAGTAGGTAAAGAGTACGAATATTGAGTAAGAGTGCGTGTATGCCTGTTATTTCAAATCAGTTAGTCTGAGTACAGTGGTCTGTGCATAAAGCTATCTAAACACGGTTTTCAGAGTGTGTTCGTTGAGTGCATCTTTGTGAGTGTAATCCGAGTGTGTCAAGGAGCTCTTCTTGCCATCTGAAGCATTCATATGACTGCCTATATCAAAAAATTCATTACTCTAAAATTATGAAGTGCCTAAAAGAATAAAATATTTTTTCTTATATTGTTTTTTAAACAGTTAGCCTCTGAGGTCAAGATGTGGTCAATACGAGTTATAAAAACACATATAAGAGGGTTAATATTTCAAAGTAAAGTGCCAGTAGGGGAGATTTTGCTATTAAAATCTGAACGTACGTATTACATTATTATTATTATTATCATTATTATTATTATTATTATCATTATTATTATTGTTATGATCATCCTTTTACAAGAATTGTATTAAACAAGTATCATGAGAAAAGTGTGTACAGGGTTTATTCTG
This sequence comes from Cherax quadricarinatus, assembly GCF_038502225.1. Classification (NCBI taxonomy): domain Eukaryota; kingdom Metazoa; phylum Arthropoda; class Malacostraca; order Decapoda; family Parastacidae; genus Cherax; species Cherax quadricarinatus. The sequence goes on along the minus strand of NC_091320.1, from coordinate 38,276,751 downwards.
GCAGTTTAAGTGAGATATTTCTACCTTGATTTCCGAAAGGGAAAATTTTTCATGTATCTAAGAAATTTTAAGTCAGTGATAGTTCACAATTGAGGGTGTGGAGAGACCTCAGTAGTTCGGGAGAGTCAAGTGGTTTGACAGTCGTCAGAAAGTCAGCAGCATCTTAGACCTGTCAGCAGCGTCTTAGACATGTCAGTTACGTTTGAGACGTGTCAACTGTGCTATCAGTCCTTCTTCATTATTCAACTAATAACATGTTTTTTAGGTTTAATGTATATACAATTATTTTAAGACAATGAATAAATTTTTCTAATGATAAGACGTTTCAATCTGCAGTCAGCATCCTCTGAGAATGATGCGTTCTCTTATACACAGATCATGCAGGCAGCATCCTCTGAGAATGATGCGTTCTCTTATACACAGATCATGCAGGCAGCATCCTCTGAGAATGATGCGTTCTCTTATACACAGATCATGCAGCTCCCATATGCCATGCTGCTCTGCCAATAAAATTCAGACTTGATTTAATATATTACCTCGTAAAAAGGCGAGAACTGAAGGAAATCATTGTAACGTAAAAAAAAAAAATAAGAGATCGAGAAATACTTGTCAATATGTGTACCCCCTTGGTAGGGGGGGGAGGGGGACAAGTGCATCTGTTATCTATAAAATCTATCAACTGAACTTTATTTGTTCTCTACTACTCAATAGCTAGTTCATTGGTTAATTGGAGTTAAATCCTTTCTACGACACGAGGGTCATTAAGGCTGCATGTCATCTTTTTATCCCAGTCGAGAAATACTGTGATCCATAAAATGTATATATATATATACACCTAACGGTGTATATACACCTAACGGTGTATATACACCCCTCTGTGCGTATATGTTCAATACATGTTAACACAGTCAAGAAGCTAATAAATTACGTTAAATGTAAAATAATTTCCCGACTTGTGGTGAACAGTAGATAATATATGTAAACAGGATGGAAAAGTCAACCAAAATTAGTCAGGACGAAGCAGAAGAAAAATTATAAAATAGTTGTATTTCCTTATGAATTATTAAAATAAATGCAAAATTTAGTTTTAACAGTTGTAATGATACGAGGCCAATGTTCAAAACCCAGCGTTATCTCTTCCTTTTTCTTGCTCCTCACTATAACATTATGTAAGACATGTTCTCTTTATATCACCTAAATAGGAGTTAATTAGCAGACAACGAGAGAGAGAGGAAAAAAATAAAACTTGCTTCCAAATGCCGGCGAGTAGCATGGGTGTGATAGTTCTCAACAGCATTACTGGGTAGAGGCTGAGTTCTGATCACTTCTGCTAGTCTGACGCAATTCCCTCACCTTGTTAAAGTTATATTGGTTTACTCAGTGATAATAAGAAATTTCGTAAAATAACAATGCTGTACGACGAAATAATACAAATTTCAATACAAGTCACGAGCTGCTCCTCTTGACAGGTTTTTACATTATAACTTGCTTACATTTATCCAACCAATTTAGCGCTCACTGAGAGGTGTAAGCAGGTAGGCAGTCAGTAAGGTAGTTATTCTGCCGGGTAATCTTTATATATCGTAACTAAATAATTTATTAAAGTAATTTCTTGTTTATACAATTTGATCCATCTATCACCCACCTGCTCCTTCAGACTCACGTACTTAAGTGTACCCACTAAATAATCTTCCTGTAGTGTCTTATATTGTATATATCGCAGCTTTGCAAAGGATCATTGGTGCAAATTGCGTTTTCCTGTGCGACATGTGTATACATGTCGCGCAGGAAAACCCAAGAGCAGCGTTATCTCAAGTCGCATTCTAAAAGTTCTCTTTACAACTTCAGCTAATTTTATCTCCATAGCTGATGAAGGAAGATCCATAAAATTCTGCAAGAAGGACCCCGCTATAATTGTTAAAAATATACGTTATACTTATACTCTAACATTTCTGACAAATCTCAGTATTACAATGTTGAGACAATCAGATACGAAAATAATAGATCCACAAGCAGATGTACTAACAAACCCAGATATTAATATAAATGCAAGAAATAAGTGTTACACTAGCAAGTCTCCAAATTAAATTTTTATGTAGATATGAAAACTATCGAAATTCACTAGTTAGAAGGAAAGAAACAAACGAAATTCAATTTAAACTAAGAGACAAATATAATAGGTAACTGAATAATATCTGAATGATGTCGATATTCAGCAGTCTATTAAGTGAGAGAGAGAGAGAGAGAGAGAGATCGTCCATATCATGCTGAGGATTGATACCGCTGTTTTTTGCACATACTAGTAAATATAAAATATGGCAGAGCGTCACACACTGCTGTAGTCATGGGTCGTCCTTGATCTACTGTTCCAGGTGAGCGGAGGAAGCACTGCCAGCACTGTTGAGTACTTCTCTAAAACCTTTTACTTAGGTCAACCGCAGTACTTTGGCCTGTTCTTGCACCCAGGTGATCATTCACTGCAATTGACTAGCATTATGGCACCAGAAATAATGTCTACCTTTAAAAGGCAACACTGACAACGCCAACTTGAATAATGGTTCAACAAAAAATACAATCATTAGCACAAAGTCAACCTCGCTCCTGGTACAGATTTGAATAGTTTCGACCTTAACAAGGGACAGGCTTCAGTTTTTTTCCCAAATCTACATATTTTCGTTTAAATTTGCTACGAGTGTGATTGGACTTGGGCTCGCGCGCGCGCACACACACACACACACACACACACACGCACACACACACACACACACACACATACACACACACACACACACACACACACACACACACACACACACACACACACACACACACACACACACACACACACACACACACACATCGGCCTGACGACACTGGAGGACAGGAGGGTCAGGGGAGACATGATAACGACATATAAAATACTGCGCGGAATAGACAAGGTGGACAAAGACGGGATGTTCCAGAGAAGGGGCACAGACACAAGAGGTCACAATTGGAAGTTGAAGACTACTCAGATGAATCAAAGGGATGTTAGGAAGTATTTCTTCAGTCATAGAGTAGTCAGGCCGTGGAATAGCCTAGAAAGTGACGTAGTGGAGGCGGGAACCATACATAGTTTTAAGGCGAGGTATGATAGAGCTCATGGGGCAGGGAGAGAGAGGACCTAGTAGCAATCAGCGAAGAGGCGGGGCCAGGACCTGTGACTCGACCCCTGTAACCACAAATAGGTGAGTACAAATAGGTGAGTACACACACACACACACACACACACACACACACACACACACACTCACACACAAACACACACACACACACACACACACACACACACACACACACGCATGCACATACAACAGGCCTAGTGTCTCATCGACATGTGCCTAAGACACTATGGTAACTAACACACACACACACTGGTTGTGAATGAGCATCACATTCTTTGTCTTGACTTCCGTGTAACAAAAAATTAACCTTAAAAGAAATTTAGAAGAAGGGGAAACAAACCAGACATGTGAACAGTGAGAGCTGCATAAATGAGACCACATTAATATACTCGAGTAGGATAAGGAACTGGTAAAATGATGAAATGCCTATCAGGAAAGGAACATGATAACTAAAGTTGCAAAAGTCGTTAACGACAGGTCACTTGTCTGATCGCTATTGTAAAATATTTTCAATGCTAGGAACTATCATATGTCATCACACTATACCTTAAAGGATTATAAAACAAGGCAGTATCTTTCATATATTTACCATATAAGGTGTTTGAAAAATAATAAGGAGAGTGTTGGAATAACCGGACGACACGGCATCAAAATGAAGATAAATATTGAGTTACTAACCAAGAACAAGTTAAAAGAAATTATTAGGAGGAAAAAGAGATAGTTGAACTGTTTAGTTTTGAACTAAAAAAGAAAGTGTGTTTGATACCGGACTCTGCAAAATATTATACACACATAAGCTTAAAAAAACGTAATACCAGACTAAGGAAACAGAAGGTATCAGTGAAGACTCACGAGAAGAATTGTTCACAGCATAAACAGATATCCGGAGCAGAGAGAAGGTTGAAAATGGCAAGTCTTATCATTGGGTTCAGGATGAGGGAACATTGACGGAGGTGAACAATCAAATGAGTCATAGACTCGTCTAGAATAACTTCTGTTTAACTTTCAAAGACATGAAATATACTGGGTAATAACACAATCATAGCTAAAATGGTCACGGATTTATAAACAAATGCGATACAACCAAAAAATGCCAGAAAAATCACAGAACTGTCAGGGGTCGAACCATGGTAGGCGAGCCCTGAAACTTACTATTAACAGAATGATAGTTTTAGCATTTAAGAAAGGGCGAAAAGATTTTTAGACTGAGGAGCGGGACTAAATAAATCACAATGGCATATTTGAGGGAATGATAGACGCAGCAGATAAATATAAAGGGTGGGGGATCGAACTCATGGTAGACGAATCCTAAAACTCATAGGCCAGTGTGTTAACCACTGGACTAGTGGCTGCTTTGATGGGACTTAAGCTAGAGCATGTCACAGCCACACTGGTGTGGGATTAATCTGTAAAAACTTGTACTTTTTGGTCACAATGGGGCTGACTTCCCTATGGTGTATAGAAATATATCCACTTGATAAATCCTATTAGAGCCAGCTGGTTCAGTGGTTAGGTTACAAGCCGGTGAATTTTAGGACTCGCCTGCCATGGGTTCGAATCTCACCTTCTGCGATTGTTTACAATCGTATAATTACGATTTCGTGAGTTATAAAGTCAAAAGGACCCATGACCTAAACCTTAACTCATCTAGTTAAATTACCGCAAAGTAATTATATACATTCAACGGCTATGTGAGGGGTAACTATAATAAAGTAGCCTGAACATAATAAAAGGTCTGGACTTCACTGTTGACCTTGACATTATACAGTGCCTCTCCCTTCACCAAACCTCTGGTCCTGAAGCAATAATTCAACTTTCTTTGTGTTTTGTTCATTACCAAGAACAACAGAACAACTTTACACAGAATCACCTTTGGCCAGGACTGACAAGATAAACAATTCAAACACAACTGTAACACAGAGTCAACAAGAACCTAAACCCAACCTTATTTAGTACCTCGACCCCACCTTCGTCAGAACCTCAAACAACAGTCTTTGTCATAGTCTCAAAATCACATCCCTGATACAACAACCTTGGTGATACCTCAACACAGCCTTGGCAGCTCATTAGAGTTCCCATAGAGTGTGTGGGCAGCCGGGCATGACTTCCTGATCCTTGAGGAGCACTCCAACAGGTAAATATGCGGGCAAATGTTTGAAGTTAACTTGAGAATGAGGTGGCCTCTGGCGTCATGGGAAAAATGGGCGAGTGAGGTTACGATATCGTTGATAGAGCAACTTGACAAGAATACGTGAGCGAGGTTACATTATCACTCTCACTGAAACAGCATACTGAAATTTTTTTTTATCTCTAAGATGTGTGAACTTTTACCAAATATAAAAAAGAGAAAATCAAACATATAGGAATTTGAAAGAAAAGAAAAAAAAAGAAAACGAAAAAAAAAATTATTAGGCAGTTTTACAGAATTTACATAATAGTGCTGTTCAAATTTCGGCAGCGCTAGTGATAAATCGTAATAAAGCAATTTCAATAGTGTTATTACGATTTCATGAGTCATGAAGGGACTGTGACCTGCATTTATAGTCACAGTGGTGGCCCATGCTAACCTCCCTATGGTGTATAGAAATATACCTAGTTGGGCGAATCTTATTAGAGCCAGCTGGCCGAGTGGTTAACGCACTGGCCATGAATTCAAACCCCACCCGTTCCGCGATTTGTTTGAAATCGTCTTATTACGATTTCGTGAGCCTTGATCAGCATAAAGAATTGCTGTTGCCTCTAACATGACAAACAAAACAGCGTAAGTGTCAATAAGGCGCAAAATTCGCTGTGTTCTTTAAATCTGTTTAAAACATTAGTTTCACTTGTGTATTTTGCTGGGAAAGATGAACTGGAAATGAAGTAAGTACTCTCTGAGTGACCTTGTCAGTACTCAGTGAGTACCAAAACAAAAACAAAAAAAAAAAAGCCTTCACGAGCAATTTGCTAATAATTATCATAAGCAGAACCGCAAAGACATACCTCACCCTCTCCCCTACTTAGTGATAATTGCTGCACACCTCACTGAAGCTCGGTAATCACATGTAATGTGAGTGAAGGTGAGTAATTACAGGTGCGCCTGCAGCAGGTGCAGCAGGAAGATGCCTTTAATAGTAAAATGTAGTCAGGAAAAAAAACACTGTTGAAGGTTATGATAACAATTGATTCAGAAACATCTGGATGTGTTTGGACTACATTCATTCCTCACGTTGATCTCTTACTAATCAAGAACAGATAAGTTACATTGTAGTCAAACAGGTTCTGTTTCGAGGAATTTCTGCAGCAAATAAACTGATTATGATTAACAAATAGTAACTTTCCAGAGATAAATAAGGATGTGATCTATTTGTCAACTTAACATTACCTTAAGATCATATCTAAGAGATGACTCCTGCGACCTTAGACGAGAATACAGTTTGTAATGAATTCCACTGAGCTTCTTGTATTAACCTCAACAACTGTAAACAAACCTCATGAGCTCATATCCTTAATTTATTCACACGCATACAACTTGTATTGCACCCCTCCTCCCACTCCCATGTACATTCGCACACACACAGACCAGGAGATGCGACCGAACCCTGCAACCAAATAGGTGATTACACACACACGCAAACTCAAACACACACACTGTCGCTGTGTCTCTCTCTCATGCTTAGAGAATTTCACAGTGGTTACTAGAATCAGAGGATCAGGCACATAATTCCCACAGTAAAGCGTTGAGCTAAAAAGAAATTAAGCTCTTATGTGATCTAGAAGACCTCGGTCAGATGACCAAAATCTCCAGCGGCGGGTCTTCACGTGACTAAGACCCGCATCAGGAAACACTTGTTCTGTTTATTGACAAATGTTACCTAACCTAGAGACCACTAGCGGAGTCTGGATTGAGAACCAACACAAAAAATCCAAAAGGTGAGCTAACACGAAGAGTCATAAGTGTGAGCCAACTTGAAGACAATTATCACAGACCGAGTTGCTCTGTAATATTTCTTCAAACTAGCAACTTTCACTATACATATAGACATGCAACTTATCCTTGTTCTTTTAAGTTAATTTTCACACTCGATTTACAGAGTCAGTTTCTGAACATTTCTTTATTTTTAGTAAGGTTACAATAACTTAAAAAAATGCATATTTAAACAAATTGAAAAAAAAAACTCTATTGACACGTCTGGGAAGGTGGTTGGTGGTCAGCACCTGCGTGTCACTTCTGGGCGAGAATATGTTGAGGTATTCTGATGTGTAATTATGAACAATCTATATAGAAGTTGTGATGACTGGTTGTCCATACGATCTATGACTTGTTCAGCGCATATATTACAAGAATCGTTTCGCCACGAATGGCTTCATCAGTCTTATAAAAACTGAAGCCAAGCGTAGCGATACGTTTCTTTTAATAAATGCCCTAAATTGAGAAGGTTTTTTTCCACATTCTGTTTCACCATACCATTCACACCCGTTTAAACTGAACGTTCTTGGGAACGTTTTTGGGATTTATCCTGGCTTTCACAGCCTCCATTCAGTTCTTACACACACGAGCATCTTCTCTCACCTGATATTACGTCAGGTGTATCCGTCTCACCTTTGCGTCGCCTGGACCACCTGGGGAATGCAGGTGAGTTCCGGACGACGACGGAGAGTCAAAGGTCACTCAGTGAAGGCCGTCTTTACCTGGTTTCTGGCCTTTTTTTTCTTTATCTATTGTGTAATGATGGAAGATGACCCGGGGCGTGACAAGGCTCTTAGGGAGGCACAGATGAGACGAAGATGACCAGTGAGAGAGAGAGAGAGAGAGAGAGAGAGAGAGAGAGAGAAGAGAGCCAAGTGCTCTACCACAAACACAATTTTTTTCACCTTGCGTTAAGGACATGATTGTTTAAGCATTAAAACAGTTGTTAAGATGCTCTTGATGAGCCATTAAACGGGTGGGTCATTACATAATTAACATCTACTCCAGTTAACAAATTAACACCAACACCTGTGGTTCTTTTCTGCCTCCTAACATCCTTCACTCACACTTCTAACTATACTTCTCTACCATACCTTCTACCTCTGCCATGTAGAGCTATATTGCTCTTACGGGTTTAGCTTTTCCATGAATATAATATACGTCATTAAAATAGATGAAGTAAAAGCAAATTTTTTCAACTAAAATTTAGATATTTATGATCAGGTTTCTTAAATTTAGAGTAAATGTGTCTAATCTTAGAGGCTAATTAATTTTTCAAATTTAATTCAGAGAATTAGCGAAATGCTTTCATACAGAAAACCAGAATTACTTGTGAATTAAAATAAGATTTGATAATCCAGAAACAGATGTCCTTAAAATAGTGCCAGAATATGACACAAAAAATATAATTTAGAATGTCTTGTAGCCTTCATGGAAAAAAGGAATTTCAACGTAAATAAACAAACATTAAAACTCCGGAAGCTGAGTCACCTTACCACAGTGGTGGAAAATAAACACCCTGACTGCCTCCTAACTCACACCCTGACTGCCTCCTAGCTCACACCCTGACTGCCTCCTAGCTCACACCCTGACTGCCTCCTAGCTCACACCCTGACTGCCTCCTAGCTCACACCCTGACTGCCTCCTAACTCACACCCTGACTGCCTCCTAGCTCACACCCTGACTGCCTCCTAGCTCACACCCTGACTGCCTCCTAACTCACACCCTGACTGCCTCCTAGCTCACACCCTGACTGCCTCCTAGCTCACATCCTGACTGCCTCCTAGCTCACATCCTGACTGCCTCCTAGCTCACACCCTGACTGCCTCCTAGCTCACATCCTGACTGCCTCCTAGCTCACACCCTGACTGCCTCCTAGCTCACATCCTGACTGCCTCCTAGCTCACATCCTGACTGCCTCCTAGCTCACACCCTGACTGCCTCCTAGCTCACATCCTGACTGCCTCCTAGCTCACACCCTGACTGCCTCCTAGCTCACATCCTGACTGCCTCCTAGCTCACATCCTGACTGCCTCCTAGCTCACATCCTGACTGCCTCCTAGCTCACATCCTGACTGCCTCCTAGCTCACACCCTGACTGCCTCCTAGCTCACACCCTGACTGCCTCCTAGCTCACATCCTGACTGCCTCCTAGCTCACACCCTGACTGCCTCCTAGCTCACACCCTGACTGCCTCCTAGCTCACACCCTGGCTGCCTCCTAGCTCACACCCTGACTGCCTCCTAGCTCACACCCTGACTGCCTCCTAGCTCACACCCTGACTGCCTCCTAGCTCACACCCTGACTGCCTCCTAGCTCACACCCTGATTGCCTCCTAGCTCAGACATTGACTGCTTCCTAGCTCACACCCTGTCTGCCTCCTAGCTCACACCCTGACTGCCTCCTAGCTCACACCCTGACTGCCTCCTAGCTCACACCATGACTGCCTCCTAGCTCACACCCTGACTGCCTCCTAGCTCACACCCTGACTGCCTCTTAGCTCACACCCTGATTGCCTCCTAGCTCAAACCCTGATTGCCTCCTAGCTCACACCCTGACTGCCTCTTAGCTCACACCCTGATTGCCTCCTAGCTCACACCCTGACTGCTTCCTAGCTCACACCCTGACTGCGTCTTAGCTCACACCCTGATTGCCTCCTAGCTCAAACCCTGATTGCCTCCTAGCTCACACCCTGACTGCCTCTTAGCTCACACCCTGATTGCCTCCTAGCTCACACCCTGACTGCCTCCTAGCTCACACCCTGACTGCGTCTTAGCTCACACCCTGATTGCCTCCTAGCTCAAACCCTGATTGCCTCCTAGCTCACACCCTGACTGCTTCCTAGCTCACACCCTGATTGCCTCCTAACTCACACCCTGGCTGCCTCCTAATTCACACCCTGACTGCCTCCTAACTCACACCGTGACTGCCTCCTAGCTCACACCCTGACTGCCTCCTAACTCACACTCTGACTGCCTCCTAACTCACACCCTGACTGCCTTCTAACTCACACCCTGACTGCCTCCTAACTCACACCATGACTGCCTCCTAACTTACACCCTGACTGCCTCCTAACTCACACCCTGACTGCTTCCTAACTCACACCCTGACTGCCTCCTAACTCACACCCTGACTGCCTCCTAACTCACACCCTGACTGCCTCCTAACTCACACCCTGACTGCCTCCTAGCTCACACCCTGACTGCCTCCTAACTCACACTCTGACTGCCTCCTAACTCACACCCTGACTGCCTCCTAGCTCACACCCTGACTGCCTCCTAACTCACACTCTGACTGCCTCCTAATTCACACCCTGACTGCCTCCTAACTCACACCCTGACTGCCTCCTAACTCAGACCCTGACTGCCTCCTAACTCACACCCTGACTGCCTCCTAACTCACACCCTGACTGCCTCCTAACTCACACCCTGACTGCCTCCTAACTCACACCCTGACTGCCTCCTAACTCACACCCTGACTGCCTCCTAACTCACACCATGACTGCCTCCTAATTCACAACCTAGCAATCCACTTTCTCGGCATATTTAATAAGACATTTTACCTTTTGTCAAAATTTCCCACGACGTTTTTCTTCTGACTTAAACTGACCATTGCATAATGACGTGGACTGTGATTCATGATCCTAGAATTGCATTTTATATTGTGATAGATATAAACGTAATTTGAATATAAATTTAACAAGTTCACAGCCAACTAGTAGTGACAGAAGCAAACTGTTGTAATAGCTGAAAACTGTTAAGAATGACATAGCTCATTATATAATGATTAGCATATCATATAATAATGTAAGAATAAGCAAACAGATTCAGTGTTTTGCAAATTATGCATTTCACGATGACGATGATGATGATCATAATAATAATAATAATAATCTGTAACATCAGTAGGCACAGCAGTGATGGTAGTTTTTAAGTATAGTAGTAATAGTTGGAGTAGAAACTGTAGTAGAAGTAGTATTTATTAAACCTTTACTACTAATAATAACAAGCATATTAGCAGAGGTAACATCACAGGAATTAGGAGTATTTTCATCTTTTTTGATTTTGGGTGGTAAAATGTTTTTCTCTTTGATTTATTCACTCAAAAATATTAAGATGCTAGAACTAAACAAGTTGGTTAAGACGAGGGAAAAAAAACACACAACCTGACAGGTAGTTTGACATTATCCAAAGGCCAAGCAGGTTTCTCCTTTAGGCTACCATTGGTCAACACGATTAGCAACTGTTATCAAATTGAGGCTACACTAATGAATCTCACAGATGCACCGAGAGCCACAGTAATTAAGAAAAATAGTTCCTGAGATTTAAGTCACTTATTAAAGTACTCTAGTGTTGCATATCGCTTTATCATTCTACCTGTCAATAAGCTGGACGATAATGTCAATATTTTAGTTACACTGAACAAAGATGCTAAAATTTCGTCTGGTGGACATAACACTGTAAAACCGAGATGTTTAGAGGAAATCGCAAGTAACATCATTAATTATAATTATATAACTGTCATAGAACAGGAGGAAAAAGCCGTTTTGAAAACACTTGAATAGGAGGAAAAAGCCGTTTTGAAAACACTTGAATAGGAGGAAAATGCCGTTTTGAAAAAACTTGGATAAGTTACAATACTGTGACAGGAGAAATTCACAGTTAACGTTGACGTAGGAAACTTTGATATTTTGGTCAGTAGCAGACAGTGATAAAGTCACTGCTTGATAGTGATCCAGGACGGATTGAAACGTCGTCTCAGTTTCCTCCTCTGAGTGTGAGTTATTTGTAAAGGATGTACTGTCCAACAAGCTGAAAGGGAGACAGATTCATTAACTCACAATATATCTTTTATCTGTCACTGAGTAATACGATAATGTCAGTTATAGAGAGAGTGCGCAGACCAGCGTCACTGATTATGTAACGAAGAGTAATTTGGGATTCCACGGAGTTCTTGTAGAGTTCATTAAATGTCCTCGGGAAGATGAGGATCAGCGTGTCAAGTGCTGTAGGAAGTCACTTGTCAATGTATGTGTCATCATTCAGTGCAAAGAAGGTAAATGTATCACCTATCCGGTATACGAAGGTAATTTATCACTTATCTGTATACGACCTAATTTCTTCAGCATATTTTTCATAAAAGTTGTTTTTGTAAATCACTGTGGTGTGAAATCAGTAAGAAAATAAAACACATTTACTCCCGTCTCTTCAATTTTAGGATATCTACTGCTGGTATCTCCAGTTAGCAGGTTGGACGAGTCATTGTGCGAGTTCGGTATATTTAATGAGTATATAATTATATACGATAAAAACAGTCCCTTTTTACTTAAATTTAGTGTCATTAAGATCGCAGAAAATTAGGTTTGTAACATAGAGGTGAGGAGTAATTAGGTTTGACCCGAATGGAACAATAGTTGTAATGTCTTTAATCAAAATGTGGTACATAAGCTGCGCGATTTATAAGTATTGTATCACTTCATAAGCTCTTATTATAACTCATTCCTTAGATTTATAAAGTTTTTCAAAACATTAATGTATCCCTCCACATAGTTACCGGAACACACTTAGCTACACAAATTATTAGGGAGCATCTGCTGTCTAACACAGCACCAAGCAGATTTTTCCCAGCAGAGCTTAACTTGTGGACCTCATCAAGGTTCAACTGTGAGCAAATCCAAGAAATCAACTCGTTTCCTTTCATTTTCGAGTTATTTATTTACGTGTTTTAATATAATGCGTAAAGAATCAAATACAATAAGTTATAAGAAAAAATGAACGTGCAGTATCATTATTAACTGAAGAAAATGTATGATTCTTTTACTGTTTACACCAGCAGTGGCTGACAGCAGTGGCTGACAGCAGTGGCTGACAGCAGTGGCTGACAGCAGTGGCTGACAGCAGTGGCTGACAGCAGTGGCTGACAGCAGTGGCTGACAGCAGTGGCTGACAGCAGTGGCTGACAGCAGTGGCTGACAGTGACTTGGCATCATGCTTCAAACTTTAAAAGAAAAAGTGTATTGACTTAAAATATATTTACTGATATAGTATAAACATCACAAGCAGAAAAAAAATGAAATATGATTCTATCTATCTATCTATATATATATATATATATATATATATATATATATATATATATATATATATATATATATATATATATATATATATATATATATATATATACATACATACATACATACATACATACTTTCTACTATACAGTCAAACTTGCATAATGAGATCTCTTAACACTGTAAACGTAACAAGATGGAAAGAAGTGAATGGTAGGAGTTCAAATTTACGACCTTGTGCTTATCACAGGCACACCCTGCTATGGTGGCAAGGGTGTGGTGGCAGGGGAGAGGCAAGATGGTGGCAAGGGTGTGGTGGCACGGGCGAGGCAACATGGTGGCAAGGGTGTGGTGGTAGGAGCGAGGCAACAGAGCAGGGTGGCAAGGGTATGGTGGCAGGAGCGAGGCAACAGAGAGCATGGTGGCAAGGGTGGAGTCAGCAGAAGGCATGATGGCAGAAGCAAGGCAGGAGAGGGCGTGGTATCAGGGGTGTGAACATGATCGTAATACCCCATCATGTAATATTTGTACTGCAACTCCTGTGAAGAAACAACAATTACTGGAGCAAAGGTATATACTGGCTTTGTTCCAGGTCACCGGAGGAGGAGGAGGAGGAGGAGGAGGAGGAAGAGGAGGAGGAGGAGGAGGAGGAGGAGGAGGAAGAGGAGGAGGAGGAGGAGGAGGAGGAGGAGGAGGAGGAGGAGGAAGAAGAGGAGGAGGAGGAGGAGGCTGTATAATCCTACGGGTTTAGCGCTCCCCCATGATTATAATAATAATAATGTGAATGAGGAGTAAGAGTAGGACGAATTTAGACTGGTATACTATTTATATATACATATATATATACATACCAGTGAAAGTACAACAAAAATGGCTCCTATCATCAATCGTGATCTATTTGCCTATTAATGACCCTCGTGTAGTCGATGGTTCGGGTAACTAAATTATATAGTATTTTAAGAGTTGTGTTTAATATAAATTCACCAAGAGATTCAGATATACTAGAGTAAGTTACCTGTGACACATGACTGTTTTCCTTATAAGTGGACTGTTATATATAATCATCTTCGTCAAGACGTGCTCAGAGTAAGAATACAAGGTAAGAATGAGTCTGCTTGTCCAGGGAAACAAATTTGGACAGACTGAACTTCGTGGCTCATCGTTGGATTTGATTAAAAGATGAAGCACTTTCATTGAAAAATATGTCTCTGAATAAACAAACATAATAATTGAAATGTAAAATATTTGCGGGATTGGAACTTGTTTGTGTCGTCACAGTTCTGAATCTTGTGCGACTCTGTATGGCAAGAAATCACTGTATAAGACGTAGCTTCCTTCATATGCTGAAAAATACCATATTGAATAAATAACAGTATAAATATTGGCAGTTTGGAGGGATATGTTGTGTATCTTTATACGTATATGGTTCTAAACTGTTGTGTTCTGAACACCTCTGCAAAAACAGTGATTATGTGTGAGTGTGGTGAAAGTGTTGAATGATGATGAAAGTATTTTCTTTTTGGGGATTTTCTTTCTTTTTGGGTCACCCTGCCTCGGTGGGAGACGGCCGACTTGTTAAAAAAATAAATCCCTAAAGCTTTCATATGCTCATATATTATTTTTTTAGGTGAACTATAAACAAACAACAAAGGTAACACAATATAGGTTAGAGTGAAGTGCTTGAATGTGAATTATCAGTCAGAATGGACTGACAATGACCAATGATTTGCTTGCCGTCTGTAGCTAGTTATATTGTCTAAGACTGAGATGAAAGATTTGATAGCCAACTGCAGAGATACTTTTATGAAATTTAAGCACAATTAACAATAGTGTGTAAAAATCACACACATTGTACAGTAAAATAACTGTATTATATCCAACTAATTTTTATGTATAATATTGTTGTGCAAAATGTATTTCGTTTCAAGGAACACTGCTGCTCCATTAAGACCTAACTTAAAGAGATCAGCATTAAAGACAGTCACTCGGGAGGTGAAGGGTGAAGTTAAAGACTCTTAGTGTTTGTAGAATTTGCTGGCGGGTCATGGTGACAGACTGTTTAAGGCACCAGTGGCAAAAAAATGCAAGTCTGTAATGAAGATTTACATTTGTTAAACGTTTCACGCAGTGTTGGCCGTTTTCAATGTACTTGAAAAAGCCCAGTGTTGGGTGAAACGTCGGACAAATAAGGATCTTTACTGCAGTCGTGTCTTTGTCACAAACTGTCGGGAAATTGCCATTGTCTCCGCTAAAGACACCATTGCAACTAGACAACTGCTGGGAGGTTCATCAAGTGACATTTGCCTTACAGTGGAGAGGTTTTAGAATAAATCAACTACAAAGGCAGAGCGACCTTTCCTGGTTCCGATCTGGCAGATACAAAGTAGTAGGTGAAAGTAAAAGAAATACATTTTTATTCTTTAGAACTTATGTTCTCAAGAATGTTACTAGTGTTTGAAAGCAGTGACGCATGTCTGCGGTTGACAGCCATCAACTGGTGCTCCTTTTGGTGATATAGGTTTATATATATATATATATATATATATATATATATATATATATATATATATATATATATATATATATATATATATATATATATATATATATATATATATCCATCTATCTATCTCCGTGTCTCTTTCTGTCTCTCTCTGTCTCCCCTAAATCATTTCGTCACATCACATTCTTTTTCTGTAAGCGGCAGACGGTCACTGGATAGCGGTCAGTGGCTGTTGGCTGAGTCAACTGGTGGTGAGCGGTTACCTGCTGCACAGTTGGTGGTGAGCGGTTACCTGCTGCACAGTTGGTGGTGAGAGGTTACCTGCTGCACAGTTGGTGGTGAGCGGTTACCTGCTGCACAGTTGGTGGTGAGAGGTTACCTGCTGCACAGTTGGTGGTGAGAGGTTACCTGCTGCACAGTTGGTGGTGAGCGGTTACCTGCTGCACAGTTGGTGGTGAGAGGTTACCTGCTGCACAGTTGGTGGCGAGCGGTTACCTGCTGCACAGTTGGTGGTGAGCGGTTACCTGCTGCACAGTTGGTGGTGAGAGGTTACCTGCTGCACAGTTGGTGGTGAGAGGTTACCTGCTGCACAGTTGGTGGCGAGCGGTTACCTGCTGCACAGTTGGTGGTGAGCGGTTACCTGCTGCACAGTTGGTGGTGAGAGGTTACCTGCTGCACAGTTGGTGGTGAGAGGTTACCTGCTGCACAGTTGGTGGCGAGCGGTTACCTGCTGCACAGTTGGTGGTGAGCGGTTACCTGCTGCACAGTTGGTGGTGAGCGGTTACCTGCTGCACAGTTGGTGGTGAGAGGTTACCTGCTGCACAGTTGGTGGTGAGAGGTTACCTGCTGCACAGTTGGTGGTGAGAGGTTACCTGCTGCACAGTTGGTGGTGAGCGGTTACCTGCTGCACAGTTGGTGGTGAGAGGTTACCTGCTGCACAGTTGGTGGTGAGAGGTTACCTGCTGCACAGTTGGTGGTGAGCGGTTACCTGCTGCACAGTTGGTGGTGAGAGGTTACCTGCTGCACAGTTGGTGGTGAGAGGTTACCTGCTGCACAGTTCGTAAATCTGTTTTTGGTACTCTGGAAAAGTAACAGAGATGAATTTATATCATTTTTTAGCATGTATGTGCGTGCGTGCATCCGTGTGTACGTGTGTGTGTGTACTCACCTAGTTGTGGTTGAAGGGGTCGATTCACAGCTCCTGTCCCCGCCTCTTCACTGGTCGCTACTATGTCACTCTTCCTGCTCCACGAACTTTATCATACCTCTTCTTAAAGTTATGTATGGATCCTGCCTCCGTTAAATCACTTCCCAGACTATTCCATTTCCTGACTACTCTGTGACTGAAGAAATACTTCCTAACATCCCTGTGATTCATCTGAGTCTTCAACTTTCAACTGTGACCCCTTGTTGCTGTGTCCCATCTCTGGAACATCCTGTCCCTGTCCACCTTGTCGATTCCTCTCAGTATTTTATATGTCGTTAACATATCCCCTCTATCTCTCTTCCAGTGTCGTCATGTCGACTTCCCTGTGTGTGTGTGTGTGTGTGTGTACTCACCTATTTGTACTCACCTATTTGTGGTTGCAGGGGTCGATTCATAGCTCCTGGCCCCGCCTCTTCACTGATTGCTACTAGGTCCTCTCTCTCCTTGCTCCATGAGCTTTATCATACCTCGCCTTAAAACTATGTATGGTTCCCGCCTCCACTACTTCACTTTCTAGACTATTCCACGACTTGACTACTCTATGACTGAAGAAATACTTCCTAACATCCCTTTGATTCATCTGAGTCTTCAACTTCCAATTGTGACCTCTTGTGTATGTGTCCCATCTCTGGAACATCCTGTCTTTGTCCACCGTGTCTATTCTGCGCAGTATTTTATATGTCGTTATCATGTCTCCCCTGACCCTCCTGGCCTCCAGTGTCGTCAGGCCGATTTCCCTCAACCTTTCTTCGTACGACAATCCCCGTAGCTCTGGGACTAGTCTTGTTGCAAACCTTTGCACTTTCTCTAGTTTCTTCACGTGCTTGGCTAGGTGTGGGTTCCAAACTGGTGCCGCATACTCCAATATGGGCCTAACGTACACGGTGTACAGGGTCCTGAATGATTCCTTATTAAGATGTCGGAATGCTGTTCTGAGGTTTGCTAGGCGCCCATATGCTGCAGCAGTTATTTGGTTGATGTGCGCTTCAGGAGATGTGCCTGGTGTTATACTCACCCCAAGATCTTTTTCCTTGAGTGAGGTTTGTAGTCTCTGACCCCCTAGACTGTACTCCGTCTGCGGCCTTCTTTGCCCTTCCCCAATCTTCATGACTTTGCACTTGGTGGGATTGAACTCCAGGAGCCAATTGCTGGACCAGGTCTGCAGCCTGTCCAGATCCCTTTGTAGTTCTGCCTGGTCTTCGATCGAGTGAATTCTTCTCATCAACTTCACGTCATCTGTAAACAGGGACACCTCAGAGTCTATTCCTTCCGTCATGTCGTTCACAAATACCAGAAACAGCACTGGTCCTAGGACTGACCCCTGCGGGACCCCGCTGGTCACAGGTGCCCACTCTGACACCTCGCCACGTACCATGACTCGCTGCTGTCTTCCTGACAAGTATTCCCTGATCCATTGTAGTGCCTTCCCTGTTATCCTTGCTTGGTCCTCCAGTTTTTGCACCAATCTCTTGTGTGGAACTGTGTCAAACGCCTTCTTGCAGTCCAAGAAAATGCAATCCACCCACCCCTCTCTCTCTTGTCTTACTGCTGTCACCATGTCATAGAACTCCAGTAGGTTTGTGACACAGGATTTCCCGTCCCTGAAACCATGTTGGCTGCTGTTGATGAGATCGTTCCTTTCTAGGTGTTCCACCACTCTTCTCCTGATAATCTTCTCCATGATTTTGCATACTATACATGTCAGTGACACTGGTCTGTAGTTTAATGCTTCATGTCTGTCTCCTTTTTTAAAGATTGGGACTACATTTGCTGTCTTCCATGCCTCAGGCAATCTCCCTGTTTCGATAGATGTATTGAATATTGTTGTTAGGGGTACACATAGCGCCTCTGCTCCCTCTCTCAATACTCATGGGGAGATGTTATCTGGCCCCATTGCCTTTGAGGTATCTAGCTCACTCAGAAGCCTCTTCACTTCTTCCTCGGTTGTGTGCACTGTATCCAGCACTTGGTGGTGTGCCCCACCTCTCCGTCTTTCTGGAGTCCCTTCTGTCTCCTCTGTGAACACTTCTTTGAATCTCTTGTTGAGTTCTTCACATACTTCACGGTCATTTCTTGTTGTCTCTCCTCATTTCTTCCTTAGCCTGATTACCTGGTCCTTGACTGTTGTTTTCCTCCTGATGTGGCTGTACAACAGTTTCGGGTCAGATTTGGCTTTCGCTGCTATGTCATTTTCATATTGTCTTTGGGCCTCCCTTCTTATCTGTGCATATTCGTTTCTGGCTCTACGACTGTTCTCCTTATTCTCCTGGGTCCTTTGCCTTCTATATTTCTTCCATTCCCTAGCACACTTGGTTTTTGCCTCCCTGCACCTTTGGGTAAACCATGGGCTCATCCTGGCTTTTTCATTATTCCTGTTACCCTTGGGTACAAACCTCTCCTCAGCCTCCTTGCATTTTGTTGCTACATATTGTGTGTGTGTGTGTGTGTGTGTGTGTGTGTGTGTGTGTGTGTGTGTGTGTGTGTGTGTGTGTGTGTGTGTGTGTGTGTGTGTGTGTGTGTGTGTGTTTGACTGCGTGCGTGCGTGCGTGCGTGCGTGTGTATGTGTGTATATATGTGTCCTTGCATAAGTCTCCCCTCACGAAAGGTTAGGAAGGGTCGGCATACAATTACAGGCTTTTCAAAAATAATGCTTCCAATTTATGTAATTAAATAATCACATCTTCTTTAAGGATTCATTAAACAACAAAATTACTTAGGAAAAAAACACAGGAGGCTTCTCGTTGTTTTGAACAGTTGCGAAAACTT